>NC_056726.1:500937974-500942974 GCF_019279795.1 Protopterus annectens | reverse complement strand
TTACAAAGACTACTACTGGTGAAGCTCAAAGGTCTCACTCCAAGCTGACAAGCATTAAATACCATGTCATCAGTTACTGACTTGAATGTCAAATGTTGATATTCTGCTGCCATGCAAGGTGATTGAAGAATTCACCTAACCAGATATGTTTCCCATGTTTGTCAGAATGTCTGAATCTCATCTTATTCTGTTGCGTATCCAAGAAAAAAGACCTTCTTAGACTGTTCACTCTAACATGAACAACTGTTACATCATAATTACTCTTGGTCATTTTTAACCTAGCTGAAATATCTGTAATTTTGTATATGATTTTTGTCCCTGTGCCCAATAACCATTAAACTTCCCCTTGATCAGACATTCCACTGTCCCAAGGAGCTGTCAACCATGTAGCCATGACAGTGCTTTGTGCTCTTGCCAGCAACCTAACAATTACAGTATTTTCATGTTATGGCCTAACCCCATTCCTGGTGTTGACATGAATGTTTGGTTCACCACAAGGGTTGTCTAAGCTCCTTTATCTTTGCAGTGTTCTCACATATGCACCAAGGGCTACTATTACCAACTTAGGTGGTCATATCCACATTTTCCAGGCACCAGTTCCCACAATCTTTAAGGTCCTCCACTCTCCAGCCAAGCCACTCTCTAGCCAAGGCCCTAGCATTACAACAACAGAAGAAGCCAGGCAGGTACCACTATCTCTTCCCCGGCAAGTATGAGCATGCTCATCCTCTCTACTTGTGAATTAACACTGATTTTTACCCCTGGCAATCATAGCCTGTCACAAGTTGTTTGTTAAGTCCACAGTAGCATATATCTCATTTATGCATGGCAGCCACAGATTACTAGAATTGTTTTTAAGGGGCAGCTGCCACATTGCAATATCTATTTTATGGGATTCTGATTCTGAATCTGGTTCAGTTTTCACCTGAGGCATTTCACTATTGTGGGTCAGCCATGCTGCTATGGTAAAATGATGGTTCATGTCTGATTTACTGGTTTTCTTAAGCTTATTGCTTCTTTAGCTGCACATAAGGGTTTTGTGAGTGTATTAAAGCTAGCAAGGGCAAAAACGATAAAAGTTGTGTCGTTTTTAACATAAACGTACTTAACAGGTAGACCATTCAAAAACCACTCGATCGAAAAAACAAAACAGAGACAGAGAGAGAGGTAGTGAGGTAGAGAACACAAACACTTTGTTCTGAAAGTTCTCTAACAGAAACTCTGAAGTTTCCCTTACTTTAAATAGAAAGAATACTTCCCTAGCTCCTCTCACAATTCTCAATTAATCCCTTTGGTCTCACATAAACATGAGACTATCTTCTAAAATCATCTACATCTTTTTATAACTCCAACAAAAAAATTGTTAAATTAAAACAGTACACTGAAACAAATAAAAAACTGACAAATATTCATAGAAGCAGGCTGTTCCAGTAGTTCTCTCAGCGCACAAACCATGGGCATGTTACATTAGCAGAGTTCCATACAAAAATAAAAAAAAACAATAATTTTAAACTAAACCATGCAGTTTCCTTCAGTTACATCACCTGGGAGAGAGAAAATAGTATGAATTCAAGCTATTCAGAAAATTAAGTCTATTTATATCCTATAAGGAATCTATTAACAACATCTAGGAAGAAAAAAAGGAACAAATGCAACAAAACACAGCCTGCTTAACAGAAAAAAGTGGGAGCTAAGCTCACCAACACACTGTTTTGTGGCAGCTTTCATATCGAGTGTGACAGCATGCACTTGTTAAGTGAATGCACTGTGGGCCTCTGCGTTGTCCCTAGAGAAGGGGATGAGGTCAGGGGATGAGGTCAGGGCCATTACAGATATCGTCATACCCAGGAAACCAGCAAGGCATAAAATGCCCTCAGGACTGTCTCTATGATGGCCCCCCGATGGTTCTCATCCCAGTACATCTAGTTGGTAACTGTATCAGTATGACAGAATAAAGCCTTCCCAGTGAAGGATCCTTGATGGTGACAGGCATGGGGCAAAAATGACTTAAAAAAATTTGCTTGACAGAGAATACCTAGAGTGATATTAAGCAATAATATATTTTATATATATATATATATATATATATATATATATATATATATATATATATATATATACACACACACATATGCATACACACATATATATATATATATATATATATATATATATATATATATATATATATACACACACACATATAAATATAAACATATACACATACACATATATATATATATATATATATACATATATATATATATATATATATATATATATATACACACACACACACACACACACACACACACACACACACACACACACACACACACACACACACAAAATTTCCACTGCATAAAGGGATAAAACCCTGACTACAGACCAAATGACCCAGGACTGAACACCAACCAATATGCTGGAGAAGCCAGCAGAGACATGAAGTGATAAAACTTGTCAGCTTATCTGTCATGGGTAAATGGAGGTGGATAAACCAGAAGCTATACTAACCAGTAGCAGAGGGGCCGATCCTAGAAGGATGAGTAACAGCATAAACATAGGAAAAGCAATGCAAGGCGCTATAGTCAAGACTGATAAATGAGTTAAAACAGTACCTTCATCATGGGCAGTTACTGCAGTCCTGTCTATGCAGCATGCGGGGCAGGTATGTGTAGGGTGGGGTTAGGAACTAAAATAGAAAATTCCTCCCTCTCACCACTGTATGGCCAGTCATAATAAGCTGGGGTTATGGTGTGATTTCCCAGCGTGGGAATAAATGAGGTCAACTCAAACCAAGAAGGTTCCAATCTGGGTGAGCTGAAGCCAGTCTCTCAGACCACTGCAACAGCAAGGAAAGCACTATTGTGTACAAAGAAAAAGTGAATGGTGGGAGGCAGAGGAACAAACACCTATCTGCCCTGGTGACAGCCCTTCCACTCAGCTCTCATCTTATGACGGAATAAATGTCCTTAAAATAGGAGGCTCATGGCTGGCAAGCATGGAGCGAGGGGGGGATGCGGGAATAAACAGAGGCCAAGGTGAAACGGAACTTAAAATAAAGATAAATAAAATAAAAAACAAATACATGTATCCTTTTCAAGTTTATAACCATTTTAAAATGTGCTTTAGTTCAAGCAGTAGATCCGTAACAAGTGGCGTACCCAGGGTTGCCAGACGTCCCTATTTGGGCGGGACTGTCCCGAGATCAGCAGCCTGATCCAGAGTCCTGCCCTGCCGGTTTAAATCCCGGCCAGCTTCCGCTTTGTTTTTTTTTTTTTTTTTTGATTGGCCCTTATACCTGGCATACGGGCCAATCAAAAATCACTAAACACAGAGCTTCTTGTGTTCCGCATTAAACAGAAATAGCTCCGTGTTTAACGATTTTTAATTGGCCCTTATGCCGGTATACGGGCTAATCAAAAATCGCTAAACACCGAGCTACTTCTGTTGAATGCAGAACTGCAATGTTCCGCATTAAACAGGAGAAGCTCCGTGTTTAGCGATTTTTGATTGGCCCGTATGCCGTCTGAGCCAATCAAAAATCGCTAAACACGGAGCTACTTGTGTTGAATGCGGAACTGCAATGCATTAAACACGAGAAGCTCCGTGTCTAGTGCAGAGTTACTGTTCTTTAATGTGGAACTCTGTTTCGCATTAAAGACCTTTTTTTTTTTTTGGTCTTCACTTGCTGTGAAAGACCTTTTTTTCTTTTGTCCCTACCTGGCTGGTTGGAAATCTGGCAACCCTGGGCGTACCCCAGGGTACGGTCTTGGGGCCTCTGTTATTTGGGATATACTTTTCTGATGTGCAGGACAAAACCGTGGGCTATGGCTGACCAAGTTTGCAGATGACTGCAAGCTGGGTGCTGTCATCAGTTCCTCTACTGATGTGGATAATCTCCAAAAGGGTCTCACTCAGACAAATGGCTGGTGCCAGAAACATGGTCTCAAGCTGAATACCAAAAAATGCATCTTCATCCCCTTTGGGGAAAGTGACGTCCCCACAAATTATCACATTAATAACAATGTCCTAAGCACACAATCAGTCATGAGGGATTTGGGCACTCAGGTTGATAGCAACCTGAGTTTTGACAACCATGTTGCTTCCGTTGTATGGAAAGCCTTCTACAAGGCCCAACTCATAAGTAAGGGTATCTCATCTGGGGACAAGGAGGTCATAACATCCCTGTATTCTTCCCTTATAAGGCCCATTATGTACCTTGCAAAGCACATGCAGCAGCTGGAGAGATCACAGAGGTTCCTCACCAAGAGGATCCAGGGTCTCAAACATCTACCATACACAGATAGGCTAAAAGCCCTATCCCTCTAGTCAGTTTCATACAGACTCCTCAGAGATGACCTCTGTCTGGCATACAAGGTAATCATGGACCCCACCTTGATGGGACTGCTGCATATCCGCAAGGCAAGCTCCAATCAAGTAACCCACACGCTCGGCCTCAACCTGATCTGTAACATCAACAAGACTTTTTGGCGGGACAGAATTGTGTCCCACAGACTCCCCCATATAAGGAATAGACTCCCTCTCTACATCAAGCAGAGTACCTCTTTATCCCTTTTTAAGCACAACCCGGATAACTGGATGGGAAACAGAACCTATACCCCTGGGATTCCACCCATGTCCCTGCCGGACAGGGGCATCAGGTGCTGATTTGTCTAAACACGGGCTAAACTCTTGGCTAGGCTTATAAGGGCCTCAAGGCCAATAGCCTAGTAACCTCCTATGATCCTATGAATACAAGCATTCTGATTCAGAATGCTTGGGGTGATGAAACATTTCCTTTAAGAAATGTAATTATTGTAGAGCATGGAGTTTCACAATGCTCCAAAAACAAGCTTGTTAAACACCTCTCTGACAACAGAAAGGTGCTTAATGAGCTTTTGTTAAGCACCGAAAGGCACTGTTAAGACTGAGCTTGCTCTAGAGGATGATAGACAGAGAATGGTCCTAGAAAAGCCTGTTCTGGACACCGAAAAGGA
>NC_056726.1:500910474-500935474 GCF_019279795.1 Protopterus annectens | reverse complement strand
TTGCATAAGTGTGTACACCCTTAAACTAAAACTTTGTTGTGTGTGCATACCCTTAAACTAATACTTTGTTGAAGCACATTTTGATTTAATTACAGCATTCAGTCTTCTTGGTTAGGAGTCTATCAGCATGGCACATCTTGACTTAACAACATTTGCCAACTCTTCCTTGCAATACTGCTCCAAATCTGTCAGATTGCGATGGCATCTCTTGTGCACAGCCCTCTTCAGGTCACCCCACAGATTTTCTATTGGATTTAGGTCTGGGCTCTGGCTGGGCTATTCCAAAACTTTAATTTTCTTCTGGTGAAGCCATTCTTTTGCTGATGCGGATATATGCTTGGGGTCATTGTTATGCTGAATGGTGAAATTCCTGTTCATCTTCAGCTTTTTAGCAGATGCCTGAAGGTTTTGGGCCAAAAGTGACTGGTATTTGTAACTGTTCATAATTCCCTCCACCTTGACTAAAGCCCCAGTTCCAGCTGAAGAAAAGCAAACCCAAAGCATGATACTGCCACCATGCTTCACCATGGAGAAGGTGCTCTTTTAGTGATGCGAAGTGTTGTTTTTGCGACAAATGTATCTTTTGGAATTGTGGCCAGAAAGTTCAATCTTGGTCTCATCAGACCATAACAAGAAGTTATGTAGTACTCATCATAACATTCGATGTATGTAGTCTATCTCGCCCCACATTCTTACCCGTGGGGTCGGAGCCGAATATCGGCTCCAACTCGGCCGATTTTACTAGCTTGAAGTCTTTCATTGGCTGGGCTAAGCAGGTATCCCATGGTGCACTGCTCCATATTCCCAGATCTAGTTTGCTGCGAAACTCATTTGTACTCCATGCACACATCACATACAGGCAAAAAATACGCTAAGCAAGGGAACTCTGCAGATAACAACCTAACCGCCAAATCTTCCAGGAAGGGGGAAGGTGGGAGGGTAAGTAAGAATGTGAGGCGACATGGACTACATACATCGAACGTTATGGTGAGTACATAACTTCTTGATGTTATGTAGTCCTATCTCGCCTACATTCTTACCCGTGGGACAGCGTCCCTAGCACCTACATCCTGGGTGGGTCATAGGAAAATACTCCTGAGAACTGTGGAGCCAAAGGAAGATCTGACCCTGGACACCATGTCCAATTTGTAATGAGAAACAAATGTGTGAGGAGGAGCCCAAGTAGCTGCAGCACATATATCATCCATTGACAATCTAGCTTGATAGGCTGTAGATGTGGAAACAGCCCGAGTAGAGTGAGCCTTGACCGGAAATGGCAGATCTTTACCTCCTGCTTGATAGATGAAAGAGATACAACTAGATATCCATCTAGATGGGGTGACCCTGGAGACCGGGGACCCCATTCAGTTTTCCGAAAAGGAAACAAAAAGTTGGTCAGACTTCCGGATATCTTTTGTTTGGTGCAGACAGAAGCGCAATTGTCCGAGTACATCCAACTGGTGAAATCTAAATTCTGCCTTGTTAGAAAAGTGGGGAAAGAAAACAGGCAACTCAATGGATTGATTTAGATTAAACACAGAAGCTACTTTAGGAAGGAACGAAGGGTTTGGTCTAAGAGAGACCCTGTCCTTATGGAAGATTAAGTATGGAGGTTTGATAGAGAGGGCTTGAATTTCTGAAACTCGCCTTGCTGAAGTGATTGCTGTTAAGAAGGCTGTTTTCCAGGTCAAGAATTTCAATTCGCAGGTAGCTACAGGCTCGAAAGGTGGTACAGTAAGGGCTTGTAAAACAGAATTGAGATCCCAGGGCATGATTGGTTCGGACACCGGGGGACGGAGCAACAGAGTACCCTTCAGGAACGTCTTGCATGGTCTTTGCGCCATGAGACTAGGCTCATTCGCTACATGAAAATTAGAGATTGCTACCAGTTAACTTTGACGGTGGCTGATCCGGAACCCTGATGGAAAATCACAGACAAAAACTCCAGGACTGAAGCGATTGGAGCTGTGTAAGGATCAATGCCTCTGGTATGTGCCCCGATAGAAAACCTTTTCCATTTACTAGAATAAATCTTTCTAGTGGATGGTTTATGAGAGGACGATAATATATGAACCACTTCTGGTGAGAAATTATGAAGTTTGACTAACGATGGAAGTGGAGTAGCCAGGCTGTCAACCAGAGGGTCATCAGGGAGGGGTGGAATTGTCCTGACATGTGTGTCAGTAAATCTGGTTGAGGGTCCAGAGTCCAAGAAATGTCCACCATGAATTGCTGAAGAAAGGGGAACCAAACTTGGTGAGGCCAGTGTGGAGCAATCAGAATGATTCTGCTTCATAAGGATTGCGCTTTCTGAATCACCTTTGACAGCAAGGGAAACGGAGAGAAAGCATAAAGCAGACCGGAGGGCCAATCGTGAACCAGAGCGTCCCTGGATGACTCCCCCAGTGGGGGGATCAGCATGAAGTAGTTGCTGCATTTCGCATTGAGGGGGCTGGCAAAAAGGTTGCAGCAAGGCTGACCCCATCTGCTGAAGATTCGCTCTGCAACCAGGCGATTCAGGGACCACTCGTAACGCATCAGAATAGCACTGCTTAGCCTGTCCGCAATCACGTTGGACTTCCCTGGAATGTGCGTTGTCACCAGAAACCGTTGGGAAGTTACTGCCCAATGCCATACTCGCATGGCCTCTCTGCACAGAGGGTAAGACCTGGTTCCCCCTTGCTTGTTTAGATACCACACTACTGACATGTTGTCTGAGTGTATCGCAATCGTCCCTAGAGGAAGAACACTCTGAAGTGCCTGCAACGCAAGTAGCACTGCCCTCATCTCTAGGACGTTTATACGTTTATATGCAGATGTATCTCGTGCTCTTGCCACGTGCCTTGGATTGTCATGCCAAGATAATGCCCCCCACCCCCACCCCATCTGGGAGCCATCCATGGTCACCATGACAACTGGGATGGGTGGAACGAACGGCCTTCCCCTGTAATTGTTGGTGCATAGCCACCAACCGAGGTCCTGCTTGCATCTGTCCGTGAGCAAAATGGGGTGAGACAGTGGAAGTCTTTGGAGAGACCATTGAACAAAGAGGAGCCATTGGAGAATTCTCATGTGCAATCTCGCTAGAGGGACCAATATGATTGTTGCTGCCATGGTCCCTAGGAGTTGGAGAACCCATCTTGCCTTCGCTTGTCTCAGGGGCATCAGCATATGTAGCTGTTGTTTTAAGACTCTGATCCTTTCCTGCGGTAAAAATGCTCACATTCGAATGGTGTCTAATTCTGCTCCTATAAAGGTGACACACTGCGAGAGCAATAAAGCAGATTTTTTCCCAATTTATTGTTATACCCAACTGGTGACAGAGTGATGGTAGCATCCCTGGTTTGAACTAGTTGATGCCTGGTGGGGGCGGTAAGGAGCCAGTCGTCCAGATACGGAAACACTTGGAATCCCTGACGTCTCAAGTGAGCTGTCACTACCGCCATACACTTGGTGAACACCCTGGGGGCTGTGGTGAGACCAAAGGGCAGGGCTTGAAACTGGAAATGACTGGCTCCCAGCTGGAAGCGTAGGTGCTTCCTGGATGCCCTGTCCATTTTCACATGGTAGTAAGTATCCTTGAGGTCGATGGAGCACATCCATAACTCCTCTCCCAACAATGGGAGAATCGATTGTAGTGTGACCATACGGAACTTGGACTTGTGTACATAGTTGTTCAGTTGGCTGAGATCTAATATGGATCTCAGGTCCCCTGTTCTTTTCGGCACCAAAAAGAATCTTGAGTAAGTCCCTAATCCGATTTGGTCTGAGGGGACACGCTGGATGGCTCCTTTTTCTAGCAGCTTTGAGACCTCTGAGGCTGCTTGATCCCTTTGACTGGGTGGAACGTCTGGGATTTTTCTGACTGTCGGGGGGGGGGGGGTCTGATGTAAATGGAATGAGATAACCTCCGGAAATTATCCGTAATACCCATCGGTCCTGGGTAATGCTTTCCCAGGCTTCCGGATATAACAAAATTCGACCCCCGACTGGCTCCAGATAAGCACAGCCGGGCACTCCCTCAGGAACGAGAGTAGGGAGAGCCACGAAAGGAATCCTGGTCTCCCGAATTGTGGGGGCCCCCTCTGCCTCTGGGGCGACGTCTCCCTGAATAACCTCCCCCTCCCCTGCCTTTGGAGGGGGGGGTTCACCCTGTGCAGCAGGAAAAAAACCTCTGTGATTTCTTGAACCACACCCCCCCCCCCCCCCGCTGGGCCTTGGGATAAGGCCTAGAAGGAAGGGAAAAACTGACCCCTACGGCAGACAAGGTCTTTCCCTCTTGCTCACACCTGGTGAGGGTGTCTTTCACTTTGGTCCCAAACAAAGAAGAACCATCAAAGGGGGCGTCAGTGAAGGAAGACTTGAAGGCCTCCGCAAAGTGACACAGACGCAGCCAGGCTTGCCTTCTAAGGGCAACCCCTGAGCTTGCTGCCCTACTCGCTCTCTCGGCTGCATACGAAATGAAATGCATGGGTGAGTTAACAATGGAGTTGAGGGTAGAGACCTGGCCATTAACCGTCTGAGCCACCGCCTCATGGAAGTTACCCGCAAGGGTATCCCCTAACTCCCTGAGGAGATCTCTCTGGAGCCGAGTGAAGTGAGACAGGTAATTCAGCGACCGTTAGGTAAAGGTTGCTGACGAGAGGGTACGCTTCCCGTACTGATCCATGGTCCTAGACTCCTTGTTAAGAGGATGGACGGATGAAGAAGACTCTGTTACTTCCTTCTGAGTGGCTGCCGCCACCACCATGGCATCTACTGGGACTCCTTAGACAGAAACTCTTTGAAACTTGTTGGGACGCCGGGGCACGGGCTCCCAAGAATCCGGGTTTTCCCACACTCTTCAACAAATCAGATCAAGGAGTTTGTCGAAGGGTGGAGACACCCAGGAGGCGGAGGGCTGAGCACCAAAAGCCTTAAGGAATACTGACTCCTCCTCAGAAGGGGCTTTGGACGGCCAGTCACCTCTCTGTTTCAGTATCTCCAGGATATCGGAGAAGGAAACATCATCAGAGGATGACTTGGGGGACGCCTCCGATTACTCGAGGTCAGTATCAGAGGTGAGAGACTCATCCTGGGAGTCTATGTGCTTCCTCTTGCATGTTTTCTTTCTGGGGGGCTCCTCAGGCACGAACTCTGAGGGACCCTCAGAAATTTGGGGACTACTCGTGGGGGTATCCCTAGGCCCTGGTGCTCTGCTGTCCATGGATGGGTGGTGATCAGAAGCTCTCATCGGAGTGGTGGGGGACAGAGTGACCGACCCGCCTGATGTAGCTGACGATCTGGCCAGCATGGTCCGCATAGCCTCGAAGGCCGGTCCCTCCGAATCCGAGGAGTGACCAGCCTCCGAGGCCTTGACGAGGGTCTGAGTTTCCCGAGCCGAGGCACCGAGAGGGAGGCTCGGGACCGAAAAAAGCCCCGAAAAGTCCCCCTCGGGCCCGACCGAAGAATTCCGAGTCCCAAACCCCGAGGACGGAGCCGACGGGGTCGGAGCCGATGCCGGTGCCAATGGAGCCAAAGGGTGCATCGAGCCGGCCTAGGAACATCACACGGCGTGGAACACTCCGGCTCCGAAGACAGAGATGCGCTTGGAGGAGGAATGATCGAAGAAGGGGTCAGGATGGGGTCCGGAGCAGACTGGGCCGGAGCTGAAAACAATTTTGCCAAAACCGGTGACTGGAGGAGCTTCTGAACCACCCTATCAACATCCACATCCGAAAGGGCCCTGGAGGATTTGGAAAACAGGGAGGGAGAATGGGATCTCCTCTCAGGAGAAACTGGTCTGAGACTGGGCAATCAGCTCCTAAGAGGTTCCAATAAAATTGGAGCCAACACCGGTTCCGTCAATACAGACACTTCCTGCAGCCCTGAGGACAGTGGAGCCGAGGAGGTCGATGCAGTTTTTGAGATTTTCTCCGGAGGCTCCGATGAAGTTGACAGAGCCAGGGATCTATTTTTTGACTTGCCAGATTTTGATTTTTCCACTGGAAGACGAATCCATAGCCTCTTCAAAAGAGAGTTTCAAGAGTCCCTTTAAGATTAGCTTATTCTTTCTCTCTTGGAGAACTCTAGGACTGAACGCATGACAAAAACTGCAGGATTCCTGCAGATGGATGGCTTCCAGGTAATAGACACAAATGGAATGCCCGTCGGTAATGGACATTTTGTACCCACATTTAGAGCACTTTTTGAAACCCGAAGGTTTGTGCTCCTTGGGATCTTTAGACATCTTCACTACTACGCCAAAAGGCAAAATCCAAGTCTGAGAAGAACACACAGGCGCTCACACTACAAAACACGGGAACAAACGCTAAACAGTGACCAACACTAAACAGTGACCAAACACACACTAAAGAGCAAATACAAACTCTCAACAAGGGATTGAAACCCACAAGGAAAGGGAATAGCCCAAGCCTCTAACTTAAACGGTCTAGACCGTACTCACACAGAAGGCAATATGAGGAGAACTAGGCCCTCTAACTGAAACGGGCCTAGCCTGAGGGAACAGTCAGTGGGATACCACACAACAATCACACGATCACAACCTCAACAAAACTTAGACAATCTTAGACAAATAGCTATGAAAATAGCTTTTGATATGAATCAAAACTTTTTCTTAAGACAAGAAAAAGAGGGTACTTAGCCACAGCCAAGCGAGACCACATCCGAGCTACACGAGTGGCAAACGGGATCTGGGGATATGGAGCGGTGCACCATGGGATACCTGCTTAGCCTAGCCAATGAAAGACTTTGAGCTAGTAAAATCGGCCGAGTCGGAGCCAATACTCGGCTCCGAAACCACGGCTAAGAATGTAGGCGAGATAGGACTACATAACATCACATTTTCCCACATGCTTTGGGGAGACGATGTATTGTTTTGCAAATTTTAGCCAAGCCTGGATGTTTTTCTGTGTAAGAAAAGGCTTCCGTCTTGCAACCCTACCCCATAGTCCAGACATATGGAGAATATGGGACATTGTTGTCACATGTAGTACACAACCAGTACTTGCCAGAAATTCCTGCAGCTCCTTCAGTGTTGCTGTAGGTCTCTTGGCAGCCTCACTGACCAGTTTTCATCATCTTTTCATCAGTTTTGGAGGGACGTCCAGTTCTTTGCAAAGTGACTGTTGTCCTATATTTTCTCCACTTTTTGATGACTGTCTTCACTGTGTTCTATGGTATATCCAATGCTGTGGAAATATTTTTGTACCATTCTCCTGACTAATACCTTTCAACAATGAGATCTCTGATGCTTTACATGCTCTTTCCAAACCATGGCATTTATTGTAGCAGGCAACTGAGTAAATATCAGGGAAATCCTACTAAGACAGCTGAACTTTATTTGGGGTTAATCAGAGTCTCGCTAATTGATGGCAGGTGTGTACCCAAGAAGACTGAATGCTGTAATTAAATCAAAAGGGACTTCAATGAAGTAGGAGTTTAAGGGTGTGCACATACAACAAAGTATTAGTTTAAGGGTGTGCGCACTTATGCAACCAGCGTATTGTATGTTTTTTATTTTTTATATTTTTTCCCCTAACAGACTTGTTTTTGTTTTCAATTGAATTGTACAGGTTACAGGCCGCACTAAAGGTGGGAAAAGTTTTGAATTTATTGTGGTCTCATTTTTTATATCACAAAAACCTGTGATTTTAACAAGGGTGTGTAAACTTTTTATATCTACTGTACACACACACACACACACACACACACACACACACACACACACACACACACACACACACACACGAGTATATACATCCACAACCTAACAATGTTTCCAGAAGGGGAGGGTGGAGGGAGGGGATGGCTGCTGCATTGGTGACCTATTAGAACACCAGTTGTTACGCTAGGTTTTCTTACACAACTGTACTATGTTCAGTATTAGGTCACTACTGCAGTAGCCTAAGCCACTTGGGTAAATTACCAAAGGAAGGAATTCAGGAATCCAGGAAGCCCTGGAGAATAGTCCTACAAGAGCCTATTCTGGACCCAGAAAGAATCCAGTCCGTCGCGCTTTGTGATATGTATAAAGGACCAAATTGATGCCTCTAGAGAATTTCCTACAGAGTCCACCAATTTCCAAAAAAACACAGAGAAGGTCAAGGCCCTGGCAGAGTGACCCCTAACTCTGCCTAGAAATTACTTGATATCTTGGGAATTGCAGAAGAAATAGAATGAGACAACCATCTGGAAAGTCTCTGCTTTGACACGGATTGTCCTTTTTTCTTACATTCATAGCAAAAAAATAGCTTATTGGCTTTTCTGAAGCATTTTGTATTATCCAAGTAGCATATGAGCTTTCTGTGGACATCAGGACTATGAAGAATTCTTTCTCCCTGCTTAGGTTCTGAAAAGAATACAAGGAGATTTTCAGACTGGCTTAAGGTAAACTCTGAAACCACTGTAGGCATAAAAGAGGGATAAGTTCTCAAACAACCCCTGCCTTATGGAAAATGAATGCATTTTATAGCAATTCAGTTATAAACATGACAAGTTACATTTCTTGTACTACTTTTCTGTTTCTTAAATCTGCACACAGCAATAAATGTACAATATAAACTACAAAACTGTTTTCAAGCAATGACTATATATTGTTTTCATGATCTTCTCACCATTAACATTTTTCTTAATTATTTTGACTCAATCAGTACAGGTATGTTACATCATATAAAGAAGATCTTATGTAGATATGCTGCATCTGTAATTTATGACTTTTTGTTTACGGATATTTTTCTGTATTTTCATAAATGCAATGGAGATCTCACCTCTGCTATTAATGGGCTCAACTCACTCAGACTAACATGGTCAGCAACAAAAGGCAAGTAAAGTTGCAAAGAAAGTCTGAGGTTCAAAGAGTTATAACCTTCATAAACAGTAATAATTCCAGAAAATTTGTGAAACAAAATTCCATACTGAAACAGAAGTGGTTCTGTTAGTTAAGTTCTCTCTCTCTCAGGAAAGACTCATGACTGTGTTAGACATAAAAATATCAAAGCAGACCCCTCCTAACATCAAGCCAGTCTTAGTGCATTAAAATAGGCTGAATGCTTTTGATTTAGGTCAAACAAGTCTTGATTAACATAGTATTGCCCATAAGTTAGGAAGAAAGTAGCAAGCATCTCTAATAACCTATGCCATCCTGTGCTTTTTATAAAACCACTGAAAGCCAATAAATTTTTCAAGATTTTGTGTCTTCTGTCTCTGGAAGGAAATAGTTTGATAGCTCTGACAGTTCTGTTACTAATACTCCTCTTCAAAGCAACTACTCCTTTCAATGAAAGTCTCTACAAGTGACATGCTTTAGGAAGTTCAGCTTAGGACCATCAATAGAGTGACCAGCTCTGCAAGTTTATGTCTTGGTACATCAACACAATCTGGCTTGTAATGCACACACATATGCACAAACATCTCTACTGTGCAAGGCAAGCATTCCCTTCATTCACCTAATTACTGTACAGCACGCTAAAGGAATCACCACATCAGCACCTGAAGATTTTAGGCACATAAGCCCAACTGCTGTAGTCTAACTACACTAAATATAACTCGTTACATTTGCATTAAAAAAGTTACCCATTTCTTGCCCTTCCATCTCTCTCTGAAAATAAACTACCTGTACATCTGCATGCTGCTTGGAAAGATAGGCTCTGTTTTACCCTACAATGACTAAAAGAGTTGTTTAAGGCAGCTTACACTTTGTGCTTCGGTCACGTGGTAGTAATGATAGTTGTCACTGTTCATCACATGCTGGTTTGCTGGAAGATGCACAGAGGATGAAGTGTGACTGAAACTGACAGCATGATTGTTCTTTGGAAAATTTGACGTTACTAATGGCTGACTGGCTTTGGGAGAGTCCTGTAGATAACCCTCTTGTTCAACCTTTCGTCGCATTGTGGAATTCCAGTGGTTCTTGATGGCATTATCAGTCCTTCACAGAAACAGAAAACAAACTAAAACTGGGTGGGTTAACAAACAAGATCTTTTTACAAATTATTACAACATAATGCGATAGCTTTTTCTCTTACAAACTATCA
This sequence comes from Protopterus annectens, assembly GCF_019279795.1. Taxonomy (NCBI): domain Eukaryota; kingdom Metazoa; phylum Chordata; order Ceratodontiformes; family Protopteridae; genus Protopterus; species Protopterus annectens. The sequence continues at coordinate 500,925,440 of NC_056726.1, read as the reverse complement.
CAGCACTGTTTAGAAAATGAACTGGAAGCCATAAGCCAACTACGTAAATTATCTGCTTGATACTGCTTCACAGCTATTAATGTTTTGAACCTTTTCTTTGAAAATACCATTCAGAATATTTTTACAAGACACAAGCTGAACAGAATCAGAGAAACTCTATAACAAAATATATAAAAGGACTGTTACAATAATGAAAAATCACACATTTGCTTACACTGCATAACATATTCAAATATATGAATAGAAAAAAATAGCCTGCTGATCTACAAATGGATCCTCCTTGATTAATCAAATAAAGTTGATCCAGTCCACTAATAACAGGTTGGTACTGTTTTTCCTTGCAGTCCACTAATAACAGGTTGGTACTGTTTTTCCTTGCAGAACACTCTACACAATATGTGCCAACCTATACAGTGACTTAACATGTTGATTACACAGACATGTCAAGCCTTGGAGACCACTAGTTCAACTCCAACCACTAAGTGAACATGCTTCTGCAAATAAAAAAAAAAAATGCCCTAATATTGTTTGCAAGCTATATACCCGTATATGATTTTTTGACTTAAAAGAAAAACTCAAAAAGTCAAGGAGAGGAAAACTACACTGGACTTCCAAGATGGCTGCACACCGATTAACAGCTTGTTTCTAGCTCTCCCAGTGTGAAAGCAGAAACTGAGCAGAGAAGGCCAGTAGACTTGTTTTTATGGGTAAATTTCAGTAACTAGTAAGTACACTGCCTGGATGCCAGGAATAAAGAAACAGAAGACCTGGAAAAAATCAGCTACAAAAAGTGAAAAAGAAACACTGCCAAGGGAGAGTTCTGCAGCTGTTCAGCAAAAACTAATGCAACCTTCAGACATGTCTTCCAATAACCTACAGGAAGATACATGGCAACTGCATACAGATCTGGTTAAACTAAACTAAACTCTGGTAGATTATATCAACACGAACAACAAAGGGCTGGAGCAAATGGAAGAAGCTTTAAACAGATACTTAGATGAGATGATAAAGCTGCAAAAATCAGAGGTCGAAATGAAGAAAAGGCTGGCTGAATATGAGACTGCTAAAAAATAATAGAAGTAGAAGACGAAGCACGTAGGGAAAACCTGGGATTTTTAGCTATACCAAAGAAGTGGAAGAAACAAACTGCATTAATTTTATGAACCTCAAATATGCAATTGGACTGGTATTCCAAAGCAGGAACTAGTAGTTGAACGGGCACATCGTGTGTATGCTCCAAACCTAGCCATAAGAAAGCAATCTAGACCTATAATAGTAAGGATGCAATCCTACCAGCAGAAAGAGTTGATTCTAACAAAGCTGTGGACGAAGGACAAAATACTGAAAGTGAGAGACAGCAAAGTATTTGTGGAGAATGATTACTCATTGTACACTAGGCAAAAGAGATGTAAATTCATCCCACTATTCAGAAAATGTCAAGACACAGGTGTGAGATTCAAACTGCTGTATCCAGCTGTCTTCAAGGTATTCTTTCCTGGAGGGGCAAAATCATTTTTGATGAAGTGCATGATAAGGAGGAAATACAAAAGTTTGTCAAAAAATAATGAGCTGTGAAACAGATGGAGATTCTGCTTCTTGCTCTTCTGGTAATAAAGATCACAGAGAGACGTACTTGTGAAACCTTTTCCAGTATTTCAATGGAAAATGTTGGAGAGAAGGAAGGTAGCATGACAGCTGACTAGTAGAATTGAGAGTATGTTGGAAATTAAGCAGAGACATGATTTGGGTGATGGAGAACAGTAATAAAATCAGTACCTTAATGTGGAATTACAATACAATAATTATATTCGTGAAATGACAGAACAAGAAAATCTATAAAATACTGGACTTTCAAAATTTGTTTGATATGTGGGAGACTCTAAGGTATATGCCCTACTTCATGTCATTAATGCTTGGAAAATGCTTTGGGGAGGGGAAGGGAGGGGAAAACGCTAACTGTATGTAAAGAAAACTTTTCTTAATAGTACTGTATTTGTGGTGCGTGGTTTTCTTTGTATACCATTTTAAATATAATGGGGATTGTAAACACGTGTTGCTCTTTTTCTCCCTTCTCTTTTTCTTCTTGTACAGTTTTGACAAATATAAGCAATGCAATGATAAAAAAAGGAGGGGGGAAGCCTGGTTAAAAAGGCATGACAAAGTTAATGTACTTTTTTTCATTCTTGCATGGGGAAATGACTGATTAAGGACCTTTGCTTTATTTGTTTTAACAGTGACAGCAAGTAAATTAAAAAGAATTTCAATAATATGAGGCTTTTTCTAGCAACTGCATGTATGTATACCAAGTAGGATTTCTGCAGCTGATCTATATGTCTCCATGAAGACAGTCTGATAAAGAGAAACTGGAGACAGTCTGGTGGAAGGGGACTGGCTGAGGGTAAAGAAAAAAAAAAGAACAGAGAAATTGGCTAGGACATAATGTTCCCTGAAAACAACCAGGGAGTTTCCCAGGTGTGGCAGCTTTAAAGATAATGCAAAACCAATTAGACTTAGTAAGTTTTCTCAGTTTTTTTTAATGGAATGGCGATACTAATATAAACATCTGCTTTCTTTTTTTTCATTTCCACACTTCTCTTTCTTTTTCTTTGATCAGTTTTAAAAATGTAGGTACTGCAATGAAAAAAAAGGAGGAGGGGAGGAGATGGGGGAGAGTGGAAGGGTCTGGTTAAGAGTATGACAAAATAAAAATCTATATGCTTTTTCCCATGCTTGTATGAGGAAATCACTGAGCTAAAACCCTAGGCGTTATCCAGTAACAAGTTTGTTAAAAACCATGTAAATGAAAGAGAATACTGAATATTGTAAGGCTTTTTTTTCGGATAAACAAGGTACCCTTTACAGTCTTGTATCTAGTTTGCATGTCACTAGAAGACAATTTGATAACAAGAAATGGCTTGGAGAAAGTGTTTACTGAAAGCATTCAAGTGCTTCCTCAACTGGCAGAGCTATAAAGGCATACAAAATCAAATAGCACTTACTAGTAGCACAGGCTGTACCATGTGTCTTAGCATGACTAACCTTTCTTTTTGGTCATCTTTAGTCTGTCTGTGTAGCTATCAACTTAGAACCTACGTTCTTATTAGGAAGCAAAAACATCAATATTTGAAGATGTACATACTTTTGTGTGTTATTATTAAATTAATAGGGTTTAGGAGGTTTTTTTTGGGGGGGGGGGTTGTTCAGCTTAAGGGATTTCAAAAAATCAAAAAGTTATGTAAGATGTGGCATAGGCACAAGTGGATATGACAAGAAACGGCTGTATAAAAAAGACCACCCAGCCAAACAGTATATACATGTAACATAAAAGTTGGAACTAGAAATTTAACAAAATACAGTTATACATAAAAGGTAGTAATAATAACTAGATAAGAAAATGATGCTTTCTGTAATGTCTTTCAATCTGAATGGTCCTACAGATAAATATAAAAAAGAAAGCGTAGTGAACTATATTAAAAAATATAGAGTGCAAATAGCTATGCTACAGGAGGCATACCTGGAAAGAACTGAAAATGTGAATTTGATAAAGAAAGGTTTTCTTGATGGTTATTCAGCAGAATATCTGGAGCAAAGGAAAAGAAGAGTACTTAGATTAACTGCAAGAGGAGCTCCAACAGTGATAGAAAAGGTAAAAAAAGATAATAATGGAGGATACATAGTACTAAGGGGCTACTGGCTAGGGAGGAGGATTACACTGGCATGCATTTACATCCCCCCCTAAAACTCCTATAATGGAGCTTAAAAACATTATGGGAGAAATAATAATTTTTCAGCAAGGAATATCACTTATAGGTGTAGACTTGAATTTGGTTTGCAACAGCGAAGATGTGTCTGGGGGTTCTAGACGGGAAAATATAACAATGGAAGGTACATATTTGAAGAAATCTATGAAAATATTTAGCATGTAAGATGTGAATTCAGTATTAGGAGTTCAGAGTGAATTTACATATTTCTCAAGATACAAAAACTGGGCTAGGCTAGACAGAACTTACATTTCACAGGAATATGTGCATTTAATTGAAAGTTTTGATAAACATCCAATAACTATTTCAGATCAAACGCCAATAACAACTAAAATAAAAAGACAGGATAATGAAATAAAAATGACAGACTGGCAATTTCCCACCTAGCGGTTGAAAAGAGAAGAATTCTAGGAATGGGTTTGGAATTAATTCAGGGGCTACTAGAGAAGCTAGAATTTTCTTCTGAAAACATAACTAGGGAGTGGGATAAAATTAAACTGGGGTTTAAAACTAAGGTGGAAATAAAAGAAAGGGATGTATGGTTAAATAGTAACAAGAATTATTTAGAGTCATTGACAAATGTTAAAAGTATTGCAAAATACAGTGAATCTCTCAGAAGAAAAGGAGCAACTGCAGAATGCTTAACAGAAAATAAGGGATTACCTCAATAATATATACAAGTTTAGAAAGATTGCTGTTAAGCAACTGTTTTTTTATAATAATTGTAGAGCACAAAAACTTTTAGCACAACAGCTCAGGCAACAGAAAGTGGAAAAGGCTGTCACCAAGCTTAAGGAGCCTAAAACAAAGAAGATAACAACAGACCCTACAGAAGTATTAGAAATATTTTGGAAATGTTATCAATGTTTGTATAAAGCAGAGAAATATAGAAATCAAAAAAAGGTACAAATGGAAATGTTTATGGAAGAATTAAATATGCCAAGGTTAGAGGTAGAGGAAGCTCAATTACTAACAGGATAGGAGGAGATGAGATAAATGGTGATATGTAACCAATCTACAGGAAAGTCCCCAGGAACAAATGGTTTTCCTGTGGAAGTTTGGAAGTTAGGAAGGAAAAAACTGATAAAGACCTGGAAGGCTTTGTTTAACAGTATTTTAAGAGAAGAAGTACCAGTATCCTGGAAGAAGGCAGTGGTAACTGTAATACCTAAAGAGGGAAAAGATCCATCAGCTCCAGCTTCATACAGACGTATTTCAGTACTAAGCCATGAATATAAAGTGTTTATGTCTGTAATGGGTAAAATAATGACAAAAGTGATACCAAAATTGATATATATGGATCAGTGTAGTTTGGTGGAGGGGAGGCAAACATTTGACAATATTAACAGAACATTGATGATCCAAAGGGAAGCAGAATGTAAGAAAATACCACTTTTATTGGTAGGCCTCGATGCAGAGAAAGCATTCGACAGAGTAGACCGGGACTTCAGGAGCAGGGCAATGGAAGCATTTGCTTTCCCTGGTGCAATTATAAGGTTGATTAGAAGAATATATGAGGGAATCGGAGGTGCAAATAAAAAGTGGGTAGGGTCCTCTTCAATAATTTATGCTTGAGTAGAGGAACCAGGCAGGGATGTCCATTTTCCTTTTTGTTGTTTACATTATATTTAGAAGCACTGGCAAAGAAATTAAGGGACTCAGAAATTCAAGGATATAACTGGTATGGTAGTCAGGAAAAGATGGCTCTATTTGTAGATGATACTATTTTATACAGGACAAAACCAGAAAGGGACATTACAGTGTTGTGGAACATTTTAATTTCAAATATTCTCGGGATACAAAATTAATGAAACTAAAAGAAAGGCAGTAGTGATAAATTATTTACCCACACAGTAATTGGTCCAACAATATCCATATTTATGTGGACATGATAAAATGAAGTATTTAAGAGTATGGATTAGAAATTACTCTGTTGTGGCAGTTAAGGATATGTGGGAACAGACTAAGCAGAAGATAATACAAAACTGAGAAACTGGAAGCTTTGTTGGATGTAGATACTAAGATACAAGCCATTAAAATGTTTTGGTCCCTTTAGTCTTATACACAGGTCAGGCATATTTTTATCAACCAGAGGAGAAGCTGTGGACAGCAATTAAAAAAGACTTGGAAGGATTTTATCTGGGAAGGGAAGACAGCAAGGGTCAAGTAGGATAAGCTGATTCTTCCAACAGAACAAGGCTGACTAGGATTCCCCAATTTGAGGGGGTATTTTACAGTAAGACAGGTAAGGCTTTTATACATAGCACAAGCAGAAAACTATAATTCAAAGTGGAAAGGAATGATGCTGATACAGGGAGGAAGCTCAAGAAATAAGGAGAGATTGGGATTTTGGATGCAGACTCTTAAAAACAAAAATCATAGAGTATTATATTCATAAAATAACAGAGTATTCCAAGAACCAAACCAGCACGAGAATGGAGAACATAAATTTTACTAATGGGGTGACTATCATCAGGGATTCATACAACAGGCCAGAGGGGGCCAGAATTTATTGGCGAAAACTGGCATAGGAATCTAGGTATTGGGAGCAAATAACTAGAAAGGGAAAGGTAACTGAATGGGAAGAGGCCAAGAATTTATTTGGACTGCAGGTTAGAGATCGTCTTCCCTATGAAGGACAGATAATGTATAGGCAAAAAGAAAGAAATAGGGGGCTCCTGAATGAAAGACCAGCACTGGTAGAGTTTTTAATAGAATCTAGAACAGAAGCTGCTATTAGAAAAGTAATTAGTAAAGCATGTAAAATATTGCATGATAATTCTAAGAATCAATCAGAGGAGCTTAGAAAGGATTGGGAAGAGAGACTGGATAAGCAATTCACAATGAAACAATGGGAGGATATTTGTATATTCGAAATATGCAATAAAGTCTAGAAGATTTAGGATCTTTGCCTGGAAGTGATTACACTGGTAAAAAGGAAAGGTTCGTTCGTAAAGATACCCTATTGTTAGAAAATTAGGTGAGGAAGTTCAGAGGATAAGGCCTGGATCTCTGAAATCCTCCTGGCATAAGTACTGGCTAACAAAAACAGTGTCTTCCAAGATACAAACTTCAGATCACATTCCACACAGGGTTGAAAGGGAGAATGTATTACTGCCTGAAGTACTAAGTTCAGGTCCCAAGGAGGACTGGGATCTTTAAACGGGGCTTTTAACAAAAGCGTGCCTTTTAGGAACAATTTACAAAATCTATAAGAGGCTAAAGAACGTTCTTCAAAACCATTGTGAAAGTTAGATATACCAGCCAATTGTAATCTGATGTTGGAAGGAGAAGCTCCAGCATTGAACAGAGAGGCTAAAAAGTCTAACATATGCTCTATGGAAGCAGAAAAGGGGTCAATTTGGTTTTCACGTGACTAAATGGTAAATCTCTTCCACTTACTGGAGTATATTGTTCGAGTGGAAGGTTTATGAGTTGACAAGAGGATGTGGTGTACTAGAGATAAAGTATTAGGACGCCTGGCAACTAATGGAACTGGAGGAACCATGCAATTAGTTTGAGGTTCAAACTTTTGGGTGAACAAGACTGTCTGGATGGGACAGAAGTTCTGGAACCGGGTCCAGATTCCAGGGTTGTCAAATCAGGTAATGCCAAAGAAAGGGCAAACCAAATCTGTTGAGGTCAAAAGGGTGCAATGAGGATTACTGTGCTTTTCAACCTGAGTGCTTTCTGTAAAAATTTGGAAATTAGAGGTATCAGGGAAAAGCATACAGGAGACCAGGGGGGCAACTGTGAAGGAGAGCATCTCTGGGTGACTTTCCTGGAGGAGGAATCAGGGTGAAGTAATTGCTGCACTTATTGTTTAGGGGAGACGCAAACAGGTTGAAGCAATGTTTACCCCAATGATGAAATATAATTTTCGCCACTTCTAGATTGACAGACCACTCATAAGGCTGAAGGATACATCTGCTCAGCTTGTCTGCAATCACACTGGAACAAACCGGAATGTGCATTGCAAGTAGAAAGCGGTTAAAAGATTTTGCCCACTACCACACTCTAACGGCTTCTCGACAAAGTGGATAAGACTTGGTTCATCCCTGCTTGTTGATGTACCAAACCACTGACATACTATTTGAATTGCAATATCCCCCTGAGGAAAAGTTGTCTTAAAAGGTCTGCAATGCAAGAAGCACCGCTCTTATCTCCAGGACACTGATGTGCGCGTTGGCCTCCAATGGGAACCAAGTGCCTTGGACGGTCTTGCCCAAATAAATGTCCCCGCCCCATACATCTGGAAGGTGTCCATGATCACTATGGCCCTGGATTCCAGAAAAACAAAGGGACAACCATGAAGAATTTGTTTGGAATGTTTCCACCAAAGAAGATCCATTTTGCAATGGTTGGTGATCAGGACTTGATCTGTTAGCAGGTGGTGAAGGACAGACCACTGGGAAGCTAGCAGCAACTGTAGAATTCTCATATGTAACCTGGTTAACGGTACTAAAGTTATAGAAGTTGCGATGGATCCTAGAGCTTGCAAGACTACTCAAGCAGAAACCTTCTTTCTGCAGATTAACTTTTGAACTTGAACCACAATTCTCTGATGTTGCTCTGGAGGAAGGGATGTTATTGTTGTTTTGAGTATTCAGTACTGCCCCTATGAATTCTAAATTTTGTGTTGGGGTTAAATGTGACTTTTCTAGATTTACCATAATCCCTAGGTGGAAACAGATGTTGAGGATCTCTCTGGCTACTATTAACTGATGCCTGGTCGAAGTGGTTATGAGCCAGTCAACCAAGTACTGAAACACTCAGAATCCTTGCATTTTCAAGTGAGCTGCTACTACTGCCATGCATTTGGTGAACACCCTGGGGGCTGTGCTGAGTCCAAAGGGCAGCACTCTGAATTGGTAATGACTGGCTCCCAGCCAGCAGCGGAATTATTTTTATGGAGTGTTTAGCCATCTTTACTTAGTAATATGCATCCTGAAGGTCTACTGAGCACATCCAGTCGTCTTTCTTCAGAAAGGGGAGAAAAGACTGTACCACGACCATCTGGAACTTTGTTTGCCAAACAGATTTGTTCAGTACACTGAGATCCAAAATGGGTCTCCAGTCCCCTGTCTTTTTTGGCACTAAAAAGAATCTTGAGTAGGTTCCGGATCTTTCTTGGCATGGTGAGACCTTATGGATGACCCTTTTGTCCAGCAATTTCTGAATTTCTTGCACTGCTCAATCCCTCTGATTGGGTGGATCATCAGGGAATTTCTTGTGTGTGGGGTGGTTGAAAAAAGGAAATGATATAGCCTCTGGATATGATCTGTTACACCCAGGAATCTGTTGTTAAGTTTAGCCAGGCATTTAGGTGCAAGGATAAGAATCCCCCAACTGCCTCCAGAGGAAGACAATTGGACATCCCTTTAGGAACTCTGAAAGGGCATCCTTGGAAAGGAATCTCTGAAACCCTGGTTTTGTGGACCACCTCTGCTACGAGGGCGGTGTCTACCTTTTTGGTCCCTCCCCTGCCCCTGAGGGAACTCCCTCCACATCTCTCTTGGAAAGGCCCTTGGGATTTCTTGAACCACATCTTTTTCACCACTCCTCTGGTTCTTAAAAAAATGACCTTTGGGGGGGGGGGGGGAGAAATGTATGCCTACTGTAGAAAGGCTCTTACCATCCTTCTCACACCTGGATAAAGTCTCTTTTACTTTAGGGGCAAACAAAGAAGTTTTGTCAAAAGAAGCATTGACGAAAGAAGACTTGAATGGTTCCGCAAAGTCACATAGGTGCATCCAGACTTATCTCCTTATGCCTATGCCTGTACCTGCTGCTCTAGACTTCCCTTTGGCTGTATGAGCGATCAGTCTCATGGATGAATTGGACACAAACTCCAGGGTGGACAACTGGGAAGCCACTTTCTCTTGGACTCCCTCAGCTACAGCCAAAGTGTCTGACAACTCCTTAATCAGATCCTGTTGTAGTCTGGTGAAATATGCCAAAAAATTCAAGGACCTTATGGTGAAGGTCGATGAAGCGTGACCCGCTTCCCAAATCTGTCCATAGCCCGAGACTCCATGTTGGGCAGCTGGACAGAGGAACTCTTGTCAGCAAGTTCCTTTTTAGTGGCGGCCGCAAAGACCACAAAGACCACATCAGCTACAGCTAACCCTTTGGCCCAAAACTGCTTATCTTCAGAAGAGGAAAGCATCTTATCAGGTCTTTCGGAGATGGGCTCGATGGCGTCTGGAGCCTTCCAAGCCCACTGTGAAAGTAACTGAATGAGTTCATCAGCAGGTGGTGATACCCAAGAGGTAGACAGATGGATGCCAAAAGCCTGCAGGTAAACAGATTCCTCAGAGCAAGGGTTTCAGGACTTCCAGCCACCCCTGTTTTAAAATTTCCAGGATGTCTCCAAATAAGACATCTTCAGGAGATGGACCCTTCCCCCTCATTGAAATCTGTGTCCTCAGTGACGATTCCTGGGGAGAATCCAAGTGCTTCCTCTTACACTTCTTCTGAAGTACCTCCTCAGGGGAATAATCTGCGGAGGTATCAAAAGATGACAGTACTTGAGCCTGTGACATCTGAGGCTTTAGCACCCACTGTTCTAATGGATAGGCAGGAGGAATAACTGAACTGGAGGGGGGTACCTGTTCCGAGGAGGAAGGCACCAACTGAGTCTCTGCATGAGAGAGGGCCCAATGCAGAGCCTCAAAGGCCGGCTCCCCTGAAGAGGGAAGGGAGCCCAGAACTGAAAAAGACTTCCACGGAACCGGGGTCAATCCCTGCCCCCTAAACCTGACCCTCAAGACTGAAGCCGTAGCCAAACTAACTTGAGCAGACGCTCCGAGGAGCAGGGTCAGCTCCAAAATACCTGGAGTCAAAACCCGACCCCAAGAACTGACAGGGTAGCTACAGCTCTAGAAGGTCTCTCATTCAGAAATAACCGAAGAGCTCAGGGTAACTACTGGCTCCGAAGAAGCGAACTCCAGAGCCGGAACAGTCGGCACTGGGAAATCTGGAACAGAGGACTCTAACACCTCAGAGGAGGATAGAGGAGCAGTAGTTAGTGGAGTAAAGGAAGTTTTGGTACCATGACCCAAAGGGGTCAGAACAGAAAGTGGGCCTGAAAGCCCTCTAGCCCATAAAATTTTATTCACTAGCCTCTCCACATCATGTTCTGAAAGAGAGGGATTCTGGGTGGAGGTAAAACTTGAGAGTTTTTGGCTGACGCGAGATGGAGTAATGCCCAGTCGGTTTCGATATTGGAAGCAAACCCCATCTGTCAAGAATAAAATTAAGACTGACAACATTGGATCAAAATTTTCAGTCAAAATTCATATTCCAGGAAGAGAAAGTGTTCAATTATGGGTGGAAATGCAACACTTTATTTAAGGAACTGATTGATAATGCATTGCTTGTTTATAATCCAAATAACACAAGTACCAAAGCAGTGGAATATCTGAAGCCTAAACTGTACAAGTACACGAGATACATATGGATGACAGTAAACTAACAGTCTTGAATAGCACTGGGTGCCTTTACAACCCAATGTAGAACATCTTCCACTTGACAAAGGAAAATCTTGGTGGGAATTGTTCCTTGCAACTTTAATCCCTTGTAGCACTCCAGTGAAAAGTTCTAAGCAAATCAGAGGATCTACATCAGGACCTAGACAGTAAGGCATGCACCACGTCTCTGCAGAGAAGGTATGACCATATGTCTCCATGAATGTTAAACATGAGATGGTTGTTTTCTCTTCTAAGCATCTGAGGACCAGAAAAAACTAATTACAGCCCTATACAATGCAGAGTCACCCCCTTTCCCCCATTCCAGGTAGGGCCACATTCCTATAACTGTGCCGGAGATGAGGTGTGCTCCCAACCCTGCAAGTGAAGTAAACATCATTAGGATCTGTGATGGGTATAGGTGCAAGAATGAAGACCCATCTGAGATTAGTGGCAAATGCCAACTACTCCAGAGCCTGGCAATGTGCTTCTTACATAAGGAAAAGATCCTAGACCGTGTAGTGGCTCTGCAACCAATGGCACATCAAAGTCCACTGAAACACTTGTAACCTCAGAAGTGCGAACAGCATCATGAAGATCACAGCAGCTGTAAAGCCCAGATGTCCCAGTAGGGTGTCAGCCTGGATACTGCACTGCTCCCTCACTCCAGGGTTAGGGATAACAAACTTTACTAAACTGAGCAGGGGAACTCCCTTAAACAGTCATTCTGACTTGAACTATCCTTGGTTTTGTGAGGTTCCAGAATTCTTTTTGGGATATCCTTGCCATTTCTTCTTAAACCTTTGTTTACATGAATTTGGAATATGTATTTATTTATTTTGCCATACTGGATGAGGAGTTCGAGAATTCCTTGGAAAACTTTGAAAAAGAGAGATGAGAAATCTTAGGAATTCCCTGTATCAGCTTACCCCTTTCATCATACTTCATCACGTCTGCAGCAGTGGGGCCAAAAACTAATCTCTAGCCAAAGGAGTATTTAAAATCTCAGTTTTAACTTCATCTGGGAGGTTCTGAGAATGCAGCCAGGCAACAGTTCCGATTACTATAACCCTTGAAGAAGTATCAACTGACTGTAAACAATGAGTGGTGATTTGTATAATAAAATTGATTAAATTATTTAAAGCAGATTTTTCCTCACAAGGAGAAACTGAAGATAAAACATTCCTCATACATTCACAATTAGTCAGAACAAACTAATTATGAGCCTGACATCTCAAAATTCTACAAATCAAATTGCAGAAGCATACACTTTTTCTCCGTACTTCAACATACCCATCCCCCCCCCCCCATGATTCAATAACACCTACACAAAGTGTACACTGTTCTGAATGAACACAAGTGAACAGACAACACAGGAATAACTCACACCCTTTTCCTCCTAATTTTAGTTTTCCTACTGATTTTCTTGCAGCTTTAAATATTAACAGGGATTCATAAAGGTTACCACAAAGTGTAGAGTACATGTACACCTAGTGCAAACTTTCTGAGTTACTAGAAAGCAGAAAAATGTGGTAGGGATGTTCCTGAATACATACCATGTACACTTAGTGTAAGGCTTTATTGAATCTGGCCCCACATCTTATCAGAAAGAATAGGATTGGAATTAACCAAATATTTAGCAGCAGTAGGATCAACTAACACTACAGCTGCTGGGTCAGGTTTGGGAAGACTGCATAAAAACCTGCAAAGATTGAGGAACTTTATACATCCTTTCTGCATTTTAGGGGGAACTAACCATCAGTAAAATTGCAATCAATAACACACACATCCTCCAAAGTTGATAGAACTGGAGGAATGGCTTAAAACACTGGCACATTCTGGAAACCATCTCAGAGAAAGAGAAACCCACAGGGAGGATCAGAAACTGAGCTCTCCTCAGAGTCTGAATGAAAAATCTGAGGAGAAAATAACTGTCCCTTCATCTTCCAGTCCAGATTCAGAATCTTGAATCTCTTCAGGAAAAGAGGTAACCTTCTTTCTTTTACCAGAAACTACTTTATAAGGATCAACAGCCTAGATTAAGCCCAGAGTCAAACCCAGTAAACTACTCCTGTCCAAGGAAACTTCAGGAGGAATAGATGCATGTTTAGTTTTCTGTTTCTTTTTGACAAGAATAATGGAGGCTGTAGCTTACCCAGGGATGGACACAACATTCTGACAAAACAGGGAACCCTTCCCTGTTCCTTCTCCCAGGACTGACAAGAGTGGCTTTCATTTGACCACTGAGGGGACACAACAGCTGCAGAGGACTTGGCTAATCCCCAGACTAGAGTGACTGCAGGTGCTACAGCAGATGTATCCAGGGTAAAATATGAGTGGCCTGATATATAGCTAATTGCCACAGCAGAGTCACCCATCTGTAGATGAGGCAAACTTCTAGTCTCCTATGATGGTAAAGGCTATTTGCTTAACTATTTCTTTTTGTGGCTAGAAGAACTGACCATGGGACCAAGAGTTTGCTAAAAGGTGCTTATTTCCTGTGGAAAATAAGAAGCAAAAGCCAGTAAAAATCAAGTCTTTAGAAGTCACTTTTTTCAGGAAAAAAAGCACACTAAAGAGCAATTTAAATCACTCTGTCATCATAGCATGTAAAATAAGCACAATTTCGCCACAGAAAAAAAAAGTTTTTTCAGTCACTTTGAACAATTGTTAAACTGACAGAAAAAAGCATCTGTCTCATTTAAAAGTACAAAACAGACTTGTGACAGTCCGTTAAAACACAAACTCCTAGCTTTAAAATAACTTTCCTGAATAGAAAAATGTTATTCAACAACCATTTTTTTTTTAAATTTTGTTTTTCTTTTTTAATGGAAGGTTTTTCCCCCAAAGGGAACTTAGCTGTCCAGTAAAGGAACAGTAAAAGCCAGCCATTGATCCTCAGGTGCCTCAGAGGAACATATTATAAGATGGCAGGAAAACTGGAAATGGACTGGCACCCAAAACTGTCTTTTTAGTCAGCTCAGCTCAAGCTGAATGACTGAGAGCATGGAAGGTGCCCTGAAGCATTTGAATGCTGGACATCTGTTTTATCCTATGGAAGACACAACCTATATAGCTAAGGCTACTGCAGCAGTGATCAATATGAAGAGTATCTGCTTTATTCATCTTATTCCAAGAGGGAGGACCCACCACTGAACCTGGAAAATATAGGCACATAATAAGCCTTAGCAGCCTTCTGTGTAAAATAACTTGAATACATCATTATGAAATTTATTTACAAGGATTTCTGCTGTCTACAATCCCCTGACCCAAACTAGTTTGGGGTTTATTAAGGGTACATCCTGACTCCTAAACTTGGTAGACCTCTTTGAAGAAGTCATTGGGTCACACAGTGCTTATCTTGACCTGGCCAAGGCCTTTAATTTCATATTCTGGCATTATTAACAAGCTAATCAAACTAAATGTAACCCCCCCCCCCAGGTTACCTGCTGGTTGGCAAACTGCCTTGTCCCCAAAATCTAATCCATTCTTATCGGGGCACATTCTCATCAAAAAGGGTTGTTACTAGTGGTGTTCCTCAAAGATCAGTACTTGAGTCACTTCTATGCTATATTTACTCCTCTGATACATCAAACCTGATGACAAGGACCTATCTGTGGCTGACCAAATTTGCACATGAATGCAAGCTTGGAGGTGTCATAAAAATTCCAGCTGACTTCCAAATTCTCCAAAAGGGCCTAACATGCTGAAACAAGTGGTGTCTGGACCATGGTAT